>NW_026929212.1:350000-370252 GCF_032062105.1 Saccostrea cuccullata | reverse complement strand
CAATGCAAATTGTATCAATTTATAATTGTGTTCTGTATTGTTTTGGTTTTACAGTTAAAATCCTACTAATAAATACATTGATTAGAGATTTCTTTTATTTTTTAAAAACTCGTTTGAAGAGGAGGGATATTATACGAAGAATCAAGAAAATGAAAATTCAATTTTAATTGATTATGTAAAAATCTTTGACATTTTGTTACGCATTTATGCACAATTTTGTAAAATCTCCAGAAATTTTAAACTTTCTGATTCTCTCTGAAAAAAAATATTTACAAACAAGCGTTTAAACACAATTGTTTGGCTAACCTCAGTCAAATGCCTAACTGGGCTTTTCTGATCAAAATTTATCCGTATTAAGCTTTTTTATACCCCCCGCAAACGAAGTTTTAGGGAGGGGTATCTATCGGAATTACTAAGCCCGTCTGCCTGTAAACGAGATTTTTTCCGCACCAATACTCAAAAACTCTTGGAAGGATTTGTCTGAAAATTTGTACAAATGTTATTAACCATATCAAACAGACTTTTGACAATTGAACGCACCCGGTGAAATCTAAACATCTACAAAAACAGAGCTCGTGCCTTGCTTACAAAAACTGTGTGATCGATTTGAACACATGACTTAGCTCGGAATGACAACCACCCATTCTCAATATAAGGGCACAAATGCCTCTCTGATTTTTTAAAAAAATGAAGTTCAAGATAAAATTTTTCCTATCAATTACTTTTGAAAGAAAGTATCTGAAGATTTTGTTTCCAGATTTTTTTCATCAAATTATAATACATGAAATAATTACAAGACGATAAAGTAGAGGGTAATTTTATTCAGAAATGTAGCTTGAAATGTACGTTACTCTTTCTTCAATGTCCAAAAAAATATGTCAAAAAAATGTAGTCATTAAAATCACAATTGGAATATCTCATCTTAACACCAGCACATCCTACCAACTCTGTCAGCAACATATTTTCTCGGCATACGAACGTGCGTTTGATTTTTCCTTTCAAAAAACAAAGGTTACTTTTTGATCCAGATGTGTAAAAACATTTTTTAAATATATGCTTTAAATTCTTCTCTCTGTTTTGTTAAGAGCGAACAGTTTGGAATCTTGTCATTTTTAATAGATACTGGAACCTAACATGTACATGTAGTAAAATTCTATTTTGAAGTTACTGTCTTTTTTAACATATATCCATGCCGATTTAGAAAACTATGTAAATGTAACGTACATTTCAAGATATATTTCTGTTTAATAAAAAGCTTAAAATTCATCTAAAATTCATCTAAAAATTCATTGTTTTGTTTCAGTTTATTCCAAAAAAAGATTCTCTATGTATCACATCGTGTTATATGTCACAATCACCACTATAAAGACACGATTGCCTCAGAATATGAGTAGGTAACGTACATTTCAAGCTTGTAATAATATGTAAATTAGTAATAAGAAAATATTGGAAAAAAAAACAATTTTTGACATAAAAATCATATCAATGAAGCGTTTTAATGCAGTAATATAAGAAATCATAATGTAACAAACGAGGTTATTGTCATCAGCTACAAGAATGTCACATCACTTCGGTAACGTTCATTTCACATATTATTGGGGAGTCCCCTCCACCTCAGTTCATAACCATTCTTTTGTGCTGTTTCGCTGAAATTGCCATCGGTCGTAGCCTAGTTACTTCTAACTGTGTGCAAGGTTACAGACAAAAAAATATAAGAGTCAGATGTATTTTGCTATGATCTAACAAATGTTCGTGTTTGGCCATTGAAACTTAACATAAATCTATTCCGAATATATCCATCGACAGTCTTGTTAACAATTTCATTTAGTATGTTGCAACATCGTTTTTCAAAACACAAACATGCGTGCCTTTCAGCAGATCTGGAAAAATATAACCCAAAATGCAATGATTCAAACAAAACTGAGTATTCAGTATTTGAAATCTACGTGACCGTCTTGTGTTCTGGGTTTATTTGTTTTGTTTCTTTTTCTTTTCTTTTTTGTTTTGTTTTTTGTTTTTTTACCAATTATAAGCCTATGCATACCTTGTTTTAAATTATCAACAACAATTCAATTAATATTGACGAAAAGGCGCACATGAAAAGTAAACAAACTGCAAAAAGGTTGCCAAAGATGAATTTAAGACACTTAGAAACAAATTTTCTAGCATGTGGTAACAGTTTAAAACATTTACGAGGATTGGGGTGCATTTAGATGTGGCCAGTTGTCTAATGGATTGTAACGATAATTTTGTTTCGCTCGTGTAAACGCAATTCATTGACTAAATTAAAAAAAAAATGTCAGTTAGAAATACATAAAATGTACGTTACCATACGTAACGTACATTTCAAATATAAAAATCAATTCTCTTCCACAAGCATACATTAGACGCGCAATATATTGATACTATTTGAACCTGCATATCATAAGAAATGCATCATACAGGTTTCGTATTCAGAAATATATACCAGGTATCAAAATTATATTACATAATGATTGACCTTAATATATTTTTTTTCCTCAGCAGAGACGTTTCTTTTCATTAATTTTGGGATTTAGCCGACCTCCAACCTTTGAAACTGTCCTTTGTGTACACATTCGAGTGTGTGAAAGTATTAGAATACATGAAAATTCGTGCGAGATTCACTTAATTCGAATTTCATGGTAACGTACATTTCAGTCACGTACATTTCAAATGATCACTTTTCATGTAAAAAATAATTTTTAATTGTGTTTAGCAAAACGTCTTTGCCAGTTTACAGGATACAAGGGGTTGCTTATTCAGAGTCGTCTCATATTTTCTACTTAATATGTATTCTTAATGGAAGAATATAGGTAACGTACATTTCTTTCTTATCTCTACGATTGAAAATGTCTTTCATTCCGTAAACATATTTATAAAAGTTGCTCAAGTTGTTCAATTTCATGTTACATTATCTAAGTAAGAGTAATTAATCCTTTAAAATTTCAAATTTAGCCCATCAATAAATAAAGGAGAACAAAACTATCAGGTGAATAATCTTTGTGTTTGCTTGTAATGTGGTTGAAATAGAATTAAGCGACAGGGACATTGCACATTAAAAATTATTTATTATCACAAAGAAAATGTATTTATTGTTATGAAAAAAAATACATATGATACAAGGTTTAACTTATCAGAAAATTTTTACTTGAGAATCAAAACTACATATTACACAGAGGGGATTTAGAATAATATTTGCCTCGGCGACAGTAACGTACATTTCAAATAGGCTACTATATTTGAATTTGGAACTCCTTAAATACCCTTTCAGATCGATAATTATATGAATTCTTATTCATTGTTATATGACTATTTATAATGTTGATTTAAAAATTACATCAGTGTTATTTCTTTTAAATGAAAATGAGGCGACATCATTTGAGCCCTTATATTGAGAATGGGTGAACGCTTGTGAAGGTGTTTTGCTTTCTAACATTTCTACTTTGAATAAAATTATTTTTCTGGATTAAAATTTTAATATTTCTCATGAATACACAACAAGATTGCCACTTTTCTGAAGGATAAAGAATAAAGTTAAAATATGTGAAAGTGCAAGGATGTGTCAATTAAACCCGCCAACAAATTCAAAGTTAAAATAACTTTTCAATGAAATAAGAATTTTAGTTGATTTTTGTGTGAAATGCTATTAAAATGTTTAATGCGTAATATTATACAGAAAAAAATAAACTTCATTTCCGTGTCCAAGTTCCTTTAAAACCGCATTGCTAGATAAAGATAAAAGTGAAATAAACTAAATTCACAAGACTGATTACATGTAAGGAGACAGTCATTTTGCACGTTTAAATTTTTGAAGTTATCTGCCCTTGATGGAAAAGAGAAATTGTTTTGATTTCTCAAACCATTTCTGCAGTACATAATTTATTTTTTTTTTTATAGTTTGATAAAGAGAGAGTTTATGCATATTTCCACCAAGAGATTTGTTTGAAATTGACTTTTTACAATATCTGATAAAATAAAACATGCGCTAGCTGTCCAGAGACTTCAATGTGAAATTCAAGGTGCAACTAATTTGACAAAAATCAAAATTTTGTAAAATCCTTTGCTGGAGCTTTTTTATTTGATAACATCTTCAAATGCTACCATGATTAAAATTATTGTATCATTTATTTATTAGGTCCAATATATGGCCGTAATACATAGTATATCTTAAAGTCGATAATTTTCATTTTATTGCAAAAGAATGTGACCAACATTTCTGCAAAATAACGTGAGCTTAGAATGTGCGTTGAGCTGTATATATGCTGGTACATGTATACAGTCTGACAAAACGACATGGAAATGAACATCAATGAACTACCTGTTAATGTGAAGTCAGGTTCATCAAAGAAGAAGAGAAGAGGTGGAAAACACAATTTTTAATCACATTTACCCAAAAAAGATTTTTAAAAACTATGATGATGTTCTAAAGCATTGATAAGAGAGACAATTACGTCACGTTTTATTGATTCATGGTTAGCAAGAGGCCAAGTCATAAATAGTCTTTTTAACCAAATTGAGCAGTTTCGACTTTAAGAAATTCACAGCGCAAATAACAAGAATTTGCCTTTGTTTTTTGTTACCTTGAATCAGTATAACTTAATCTTTATTTGTTTAACTTTTTATCCTTACAATACATATAATCAGAACAGTGCCTTATGGAGCATTAAAACTGGTTTCTTTGTCATTCTTGCAGAAGGAAAGTAGAGATCTCGAACCCCATTCAAATATTCAGAAAGACCTTGAACAATTACAGAACTATGAAGATCAAACTGGAAATTCAGAAAGGCACATCAACACACATGTAAGTAAAACGCCATTAAAGTGTAGTTCAAATTACTTACAGAGACAAAAAAAGTTCTCAAACCAGGGACGAAATTTTTAAGTGTGAATTTTGTCGGAAGGCATTGTCTTTATCAGATGACTTTACTATCTACATGAGGACACAAAATGGTAATGTATCTTATTGTTGTAATGCATGTGGAAAAAACTAGGAACCAATAAGGTACCTTACAGAGAAATACGAGGATACACACAGATAAAACACTTTATAAATGTGATGAATTTGAGAAGTCATTCAGTGAGACACACATGAGTACACACACAGCTGAAAAGCCTTATAAATGTGAAGTGTGTGAGAAGGCATGCATTCAGTTGGTCAGGAAATCTAAAGAGTCACATGAGGATACATACTGGTGAAAAACCATACAAATGTGATGTTTGTGGGAAGGAATTCAACCAGCTAGGAAATTACAGAATCACATTAGGACACAGACTGTTGAAAAACCTATCAATTGTGATGTGTGTGAAAGGAGTTTTTCTGGAGCAAAAGCCCTACATGACCATATGATTATACATACAGGTGAAAAACCTGATATATGTTTTGTGTGTAGGAAGGCATTCACTCGTTCAAGTGACTTACAGACTCACATGAGGACACACACAGGTGAAAAACCATATACATGTGAAGTGTGTGGGAAGGCATTCTCTCGTTCAAGTGACTTACAGAGTCACAGGAGGATATTACAATTAGATGATAAACCTTATAAATGTAATATGTGTGGAAAGGCATTCACTCGTTCAGGTTACTTACAGAATCACATGAGGACACATTCAGGTGATAAACCTTATGAAGGTGATGTTTGCCAGAAGGCATTTAACCATTCAAGTAATTTATTGAATTTAATGAGGATACATACAGGTGATAAACTTTATAAATGCAATATGTGTGAAAAGACATTCACTCAGTCAAACATCTTACAAAGTCACACGAGGACACATACTGGTGAAAAACCTTATATACATGTGATGTGTGTGGAAAGGCATTTTACCGTTCAAGTTCCAAACTTAGACACATGAGGATACATACAGGTGAAAAAACTTATGAATGTGGTGTTTGTGGACAGACATTCAGAAGATCAGATACCTTTCAAAAACACATGAGGATTCATATATGTAATTACATATTTATTGTCTGACAAAATGTCATGTAAATGAACATCAGTGATATACCTATTAATAAGAGCTGTTTTCAAATCAGATATATCAAAGAAGAAAGTGAAGAGACAAATAACACGATTTAATCAAACCTGTCAAAAAATCCTTAATAAAAATCTCAATTAATTTTGATATTATCCTTATAAACATTAACAACACTTTGACCTGTGTTGACTAGCAGCGTAGCAAAGAATGGGCTTAAATCCCAGTTAGCTACAAAGTTATGATGCAAAATAAGGATACAGAAAATCCCGTTTTTAGCTCACCTGAGCCGAAGGCTCAAGTGAGCTAAATTCTGATAATATTGTATCCAGCATCCGTCTGTCTGTCTGTACACTTTTCACATTTTTGACTTCTTCTCAAGAGATAATTGGGAATTATTGAAAATTTATTGGTATGTTTTAAAAATCTTCTTAAAACCACTATGCCAGGAAAATTTAAACTCATGTGTTACCATCCTCAGGTAGTGTAGATTTAAGTTTGTTCAAAGCATGACCACCGGGGTAGGGCGGGTCCACAGTGGCCGAGCAAAGTTTAACATAGAAATATATATGAGAATTCTTTAAAAATCTTCTCATGAATAACAAAGCTGTAATTGATCATATTTATATGGAAGCATCCTCAGGTAGTGTAGATTCAAGTTTGTGCAAATCATGACCCCCAGGGCTAGGGCGGGGCCACAATGGCCGACCAAAGTTTTACATAGATATATATAGGAAATTTCTTTAAAATTATCTTCTCAAGAAGAACAAAACCATAGCTGGTCATGGATTTACTTCTGGATTTAAACTTTTCAATGATATACCAATTTCTCCTTTTTCTTACTCACAGTGCTCAGGTGAGCAATGTGGCCCATGGGCCTCTTGTATTTATTTAGTCGTGTTAAAGTTGTAATACGTTTTTAAGTCGGCATTTCAAAATCACTCTTATTACATCTCGCTAAAAATTAAATACCCAATTTTAAGGACAAATTGCTACATTTGCGTCACACTAAAAATTCCACTTATTCGGTAATTTAACATAATTTTCAAAACTAAAGAATTGTTTTTAAGCAACATATTTAAAATGTACTTTTTCTTCATTGTTTTAAAATATAGAAAACAAGACACATCGGTTTTTACCGAAATACGTTTTGAATATATCGTATTATTCACCTGTATAGTGGGAAAAAGAGAAAGAAAAAAAGGAAAGTAAAATTTTGTTTGCAATGGAATTCATTTAAGTCTAATTTCTAATTTTTCTACATATAATCATCAAAAATCATAGCTTAACACACTACTTTAAACAATTTTTGCTAAATTTACAGATGGAAAAAGAAGTCGGGTCATCCAATTCAAAGATTCAAAGTGAGGCTGAAGAGTCAACCAGCAAAGCTTTTCAATGTGATTTCTGTTTAAAGAACTTCAGCCTGTCCAGTAGCTTGATCAGACATAAAAGAATACATACTGGAGACAAACCTTATAAGTGTGATGTGTGTGGGAAGGCATTCACCCAGTCTTATACCCGTCATGAACACATGAGGATACATACAGGTGATAAACCTTATAAATGTGAGGTGTGTGGGAAGGCATTCAACAAATTATGTAACTTATACTGCCACATGAGGACACATACTGGTGATAAATTTTATCAATGTGACATGTGTGGGAAAGCATTCAGTCAGTCACAACATTTACAGAAACACATGAAAACACATGCAGGTGATATACCTTATAAATGCAGTGTGTGTGAGAAGGCATTGGCCGATTCCGGCTCCTTAAAAAGACACATGAGGATACATACAGGTGATAAACCTTATACATGTGATGTGTGTGGGAAGGCATTCAACCAAGCACACAACTTACAAAAACACATGAGAACACATACAGGTGATAAACCTTATAAATGTGTTGTGTGTGGGAAAGCATTCAGCCAGACAAATCACTTACAGACACACTTGAGAACACATACAGGTGATAAACCTTATAAATGTTACGTTTGTGGAAAGTTATTCAAACGGAAGGATACCTTACAAGTACACATGAGAATACATACAGGTGATGAACCTTACAAATGTGGTGTTTGTGAGAAGGCCTTCAAATATGTCACCAATTATAAAACACACATGAGGACACATACCGGAGATAAACCTTATAAATGCGATGTGTGTGGCAAGGCATTCAGCCATTCATATACTTGTCAGACACACATGAGGACACACACAGGTGATAAACCTTATAAATGTCATGTGTGTGGAAAAGCATTCAGCCGGTCTTATACCTGTCATGAACACTTGAGGATACACACAGGTGATAAACTTAAAAACTGTGATGTGTGTGGGAAGGCTTTCAATAATTTAGGCAACTTATACCGCCACACGAAGATACACACAGGTGATAAATCTTATCAATGTGATGTGTGCGGGAAGGCCTTCAACCAATCACAGAACTTACAAAAACACATGAGAACACATACAGGTGATAAACCTTATAAATGTAATGTGTGTGAGAAAGCATTCAGCCAGACAAATCACTTACAGACACACATGAGAATACATACAGGTGATAAACCTTATAAATGTAATGTGTGTGAGAAAGCATTCAGCCAGACAAATCAATTACAGATACACATGAGAACACATACAGGTGATAAACCTTATCAATGTGATGTACATTCTGGTGATAAATCTTTTCAATGTGATGTGTGTGGGAAGGCATTCAACAATTCAGGAAACTTACAGAAACATATGAGGACACATACAGGTGATAAACCTTATAAATGTGATGTGTGTGAGAAAGCATTCAGCCAGACAAATCACTTACAGACACACATGAGAACACATACGGGTGATAAACCGTATAATTGTGAGGTTTGTGATAAGTTATTCTCTCGGAAAGACACCTTACAAGGACACATGAGAATACATACAGGTGATGAACCCTACAAGTGTGATGTATGTGAGAGGGCCTTTAAATATGCCACTGATTTAAAAAGACACAAGATGACACATACTGGAAATAAACCTTATAAATGTGATTTCTGTCTTAGAGCATATTGTAAAAAGTCAGATCTAGACAAACACCGGAAGATACACACGTGTGATTAACCTGTTAAATCTGTGTAGAAAATCATTCAACCGATCTATATACAGAAATATAGAGACGAGAAACCTAAGAATTGTGATATTTTCGGAAAGGTATTCAATCAATTACTAATGCATACGTAAAAAAATCTATATACAGATATATAGAGGCGAGAAACCTTAGTATTGTGATGTGTTTGGAAATTTGAAAAAATATCCACAGATCTAGCATTTAAACTTACAAAAACTCATGGTGACGCATTTCAAATAAATGCAAAACCGTACAAATTGCATTTAAAGTAACCTACAGAAACTCATGGTGACGTATTTCAAACCTTACTAATGGGATGTTTGTAGAAAGTCAGTTGAAAAAAGCCATAGATGAAGAGCCATTTGCGGATATATATATAAAAGTTTGAAAGCCTATACCAGAATACCTCTGGAAACAGAACAGAATGGTGAGAAACTCACAAATTTGATTCAACCGATAATTTCGATTGAATTGAGAAATCAAAAAAGATAGATACATCTGGAAATTGAAATTAATTTAACAGTGATTTGTTCCATATATCTTTTTAAGAGAAATATGTCTGGTACAGATAGGTACACATATAAGTAAAGTCCTTGTAAACAATGGGTTGACTTAACGCCTTATTTTGGATCTTGATGAGACTACTCTAACAAGTTGAAAATAAAGTGAATCAAAAATATATTATAACCAATAGAAAGAGCAACGTATACATGGTTATTTTAGCTAGAACATATGTACAAAAGCAATGTCTTATTGCCATGAATCAAAATTGAAACAATGATACATTAGTGTAGTCTTCCGGAATTTGACATGTACCCGGAGTGGTTTTTTAGGTTGCGCTATCAATATTAATAGGAGGCGGGGCTATCGATCGGTGTCATTGTTGACATTTTTCTCTCTCCATCTCTCTCTCTAGAAATTCGAATACGTGTTTGGAATATTACAGCAATGTCATTATGATTTTTTTTTTTTTAAATGTGAGGACACGCAAAATTTAAACAACATTTAATGTGCTAAAGTCTGAAAAGGGCACCAAACATAATGATTTACATTTAGGTCATGTTAAAGAATACAATGTAACTGTTCCACAAGTTCACTCGCAGGTGGACATCACGTGATGAATTGTATATTTAGCAGGTCAATCGAAGTCATAACAATGGAAGCGAGAAGTTTGTTTGGAACATGTTTTTTTTGTTAAATTAAGTGTGAGCGCACATTTGTCAGCACTTCTCCTTTTAATATGTCATTATTTTGTTCAATATACAACTACAGTTTTCGTAAGAACAGCCGACAAACATGCGCTGACTTTTTATTCAGACGATGAAAAATGCGTGACCCTGATTATCTATTGAAATTCAACAAATCTTCAGGCACCATGCCTTCGATATTTATTTAGTTTAACTCGAAAAGAGCATTTTAAATTCACATCCGTACCATAAATACACAGTTAAGATATCGGGGGTTTATATGATGGAAAAAATTTACATTTTATGGAACTTAAATTTGCAGCATTTTTTCTGGCTAGTTAAGTCCACCCATTCTTTAACATTCTGCAACGTTTTTGGTTTTGGTACAGAATTTTTCAAGATTTTTTGAAAGGTTTAATGGTACCAAACATGTTCAATTCAGTTCCTTTTTACCCATCAAGCCAGCCTTCCTTTAACGATTTTGTCAAATCAATGTTTTTAGAATTTTCAATGCATTTCCTATGTAAAATGTTGGAAAACCTATATTATTTTTAACCATACGTTTTCTCTAAAACACATTAATTTCATTAAGTTTTTAAATAAAATACATTGTTGTACCCTCATTTCCCATGACATGCATATACTTTGGCTGATAATGCGAATATAGAAACAAGACACAGAAATACCAGCACTGTTCTTTAATTTTGAGTTACTTCCCTTTACTGTAATAACATCTAATCAATATTCATAATGATCAACAGTAGTTGTTCATGTTGTTTGTTTCTATTCTATAATTTACTTAATTGGAAACGAACTGTCAAAAAACATTTTTGCAAGGATATATAGTAACTTTTTAATAGTGCATCATTCACAAAACCTATGGAATCGTTCTCATTCGGTCCACCTAGCTATCAACACTTTCAGATAGTTATTTCACACCTTTGCACTTCCCAGCAATCATTTACCTATTCTAACGACACTGTCTGCCCCCTCAACACAATGTAAACAAACCCATCGCTGCTTTTCTTTTATTATTGTAGAGTTGAATGTATTCCGATAAAAAAACACACGTGCTTTTGTTTCACCTCTCAGCTGTTACAGATGCTTTAACTTTGTTTTCAGCGCCTAGAGAATTCCATACGGGAGATCACTCTCAATGACTTTTTTTCATAAGTAAAAAACCTGGGTAAAACCTTTTTTCTCCGAAACCCTTCGTTGCCAATGACCTTAAGTAAGTTAATTTGGCAAGAGTAGTCTGACATTAATCACAAAATTCCATTTATGTTACAGTCAATTAGCCAACATTGGCCTTTGCTTACATAAATGTTATATAGTTGGTATTTCTAGATGAAAATCTTTGAAAATATCTTCAATTAGTTTTGGTTAAAAAACGATGAACTCCTATGTGTGATGTAAACTTAATTTAAATATTGCGGAGAAATTGAAGATTTTTATTTATCCTGTTTATGAAATTTATTTAAATATGATTGTCCTTAATTACATGTTGATGAAATGAATCTTGAATGCTTTGATTAGTTGTTCATGTGTGTATTTATTATTTGTAAATGTAAGTATTTAGTATAGTATGCTTGGTGTACAATACTAGTTTATTCATATACAATGCAAATTGTATCAATTTATAATTGTGTTCTGCATTGTTTTGGTTTTTCAGCTAAAATCTGACTAATAAATACATTGAATAGAGATATTTTTATTTTTTAAAAACTCGTATAAAGAGGAGGGATATTATACAAAAAATCAAGAAAATGAAAATTCAATTTTAATTAATTATGAAACAATCTTTGACATTTTGTTACGATTATTTATGCACAATTTTGTAAAATCTTTTTTTAAACTTTCTGATTCTCTCAATGAAAAAAAAAATATTTACAAAAAATCGTTTAAACACAAATGTTTGGCTAACCTCATTCAAATGCGTAACTGGGCTTTTCTGATCAAAATTTATCCGTATTAAACTTTTTTATACCCCCGCAAACGAAGTTTAACTTTTCTTTTCACCATGTCCGTCTGCCTGTAGATAAGATTTTGTCCGGACCATTAAAAGAAACTCTTCAAAGGATTTGTCTGAAAAAGTGTACAAATGTTATTCACAATATGAAGTTGTGCACCTGATATTTTCATCTTGATACGATTATTATTTTGAATTTTACAGGTGTTTTTTTTTTCATTTTTATTTTGTGATTTTGTCCGGACCGTTTCTGTAGTAATTTTCTATCAGTATATGCATATATCTTATCAAAAATGGCGATTTGCTGAACTGCTAAAGTATTTTGAAATGAATACCGAATATAGCAAGGAACTGATAAAATTTACTCATTGCCAGGACAATGGACCTGATTTTAAGCATTTCTGGAGACATGAGAAGTTAATTAATTAAGGTCTTCCGTCTTCAGCGGAAGACCTTCTTGTTATTCTTAGGTTTCTTTTTCACTTTTATTATTATTATTCTTTTTTTTCTTACCGATTTTGTGCACGCGATTTCTCGAAAACGGCTTATGGATTTTAATGAAACTTTCAGGACTTATATAGCATTACTTAAATGCATTTTTTTCGATTTGATGACGTCACTTCCGGTTTGGAGATATTGTCGATTTTATATTTTTTGAAGGGTCATGTTGTCTTTCACTTTCTCAATAATGGCTTAAGATAGAAACATGAAACTTTCAGGTTGATAGACCAAAGTCTATAGATATGTATAACGTATTTCATTTTTATCGGAAGTGACGTACGTCGGCGCTCGCTATGGCCCGAAACTTAGTCGTATCGCGAATTTCAAATTTTTGAACACCTTTTCTACACATATCTTTTTACCTGGAAACATTTTGTTAAAACATATAGAACAAAAGAAGTGTAGAATTCCAAGATCTTTCAAATGATATATTGCAAAAGGGGCTGGCTCCTAAAATGAGGGACCTAGAGGGGCCGAAAGTTTTTTCCTTATATCTCAAAAAGTATTGAGAATTTGTAATAGAAAAGAAGCAAAGTTGTTCAAAATGTCAAGCTTTATCTACTGCAGTCGTCAATATACGTTCAGGCGTCATTTCCGGCGAAACCGGAAATAGTCGGAAAACGCGTATATTTGCCGTTCTTGACAAGTTTTTGGATGACATATGTCTCTAGGCGCATAAAAATTAATTTTCCGTCCGTTGTTGTCATTTCCGATCAAACCGGAAGTAAAAAATAAATTTTGAAGGTTTTTGATGAAAATTGAAATTATATAGTCACTGGAGACGACATTGCTCATTGCTTTCTTTTTTTATGTCACTTCCGGCACTTCCGGTCAAAACCGGACGGAAGACCTACTCGTTGCTTTGCAACGAGCTTTGCTCTAGTTATTATTCTTTTTATTCTTACCGATTTTGTGCACGCAATTTCTCGGAAACGGCTGGATGGATTTCCATGAAACTTTCAGGACTCATGTAGCATTACTTGAACCTTATGCATTTTTTTCCGATTTGATGACGTCACTTCCGGTTTGTCAAATATTGTCGATTTTATGATTTTTGAAGGGTCAGGTTGTCCTCGAAATTCTAAAAAATGGCTATAGATAGAAACGTGAAAATTTCAGGTCTGATAGTCCGAAGTCTATAGATATGTAAAATTAATTTCATTTCTATCTGAAGTGCCGCACATCGGCGCTTGCTATGGCGCGAAAATAGTCGTAATGCCAATTTCAAAATTTTTACCCCCTTTTCTACGATATCTTTTTACCTGGGAATATTTTGTTGAAACATATAGAACAAAAGAAGTGTAACAAGATCTTTTAAATGATATCTCGAAAAAAGGGCTGGCCCCTAAAATTAAGGGGCCGAAAGTTTTTTCTCTATATCTCAAAAAGTATTGAGAATTTTAAATACGTCCAAGAAGCAAAGTTGTTCAAAATGTCAAGCTTTATCTACTGAAGTATCAAAATACATCCGTACGTCACTTTTGGACAAACCGGAAGTAGTCAGAAAACGCGTATTTTTGCTGTTCTTATATAAGTTCTTGGATAACATATGTCTCTGCAAGCATAAAAATTAATTTTTCGAAAAATCCAAAATTCCGGTCAAAGGAAGTAGCCAATAATTTGATTTTGAAGGTTTTGATGCAAAATTGAAAGTATAAAGTCACTGGAGACGATTTAGCTCATTGCTTTCTTTTGATCATGTCATTTCCGGCACTTCCGGTCAAAACTTGACGGAAGACCTTCTCTGCAACGAGCTTTGTCTAGTTATAACTTATAATTCTAAAACTAATTTTTTTTCTTCCGAGTCAATCAACAATTCTATACACTGAAAAATATTTACTGAACATCATCAAAAATCATGATTTTATGAACTTTGTTTTCAAAATTGTAATCATAAAGTAATCAAAAAGAAATCATGATTACATTTTTTCACAGTAATCGATTAATTTACGATTACTTGTAATCTTTAAAAATGGATGATTACTGATTACTCATGATTACTTGGCAAACTGTAATCGATTACAGCTGATTACGATTACTGATTACGATTACCCCATACCTGCATACAACACGTCTATATACATACCTCTAAAAATTCAACAAACAAAATTGAACATGAAGAAAGGTGATATCATAATTTATTTAGTTCTGCGCCAAATCACATCAAATTTTTGTTAAATTATGAAAATCAAACATATTTATTTGCCAAACCAATATTTGAAATCTTTTTTAGATAACATTAAAAAATTGTTATGTTGAAACTGTCCACATCTTTCAGAAACAAAAATCTCAAAATATCTTTAAGGTCTTCTGTTTCCAACGGAAGACTTTCTACTGATTCTGATGATTAAGATTATTTGAGGTCTTCCGGCTTCAGCGGAAGACCTTCTAGTGATTTTATGTTTCTTTTTCACTTATCTTTTTATTAAGGTCTTCCGTTTCAACGGAAGACCTTCTTATTAGTCCCCTACCGGTGAAACCGGAGGGGACTATAGGTTTCCTCTGCGTCCGTCCGTTTGTCCGTTCGTCTGTCTGTCCCCGTCAGTCTGTCCTACTTGGTTTTCCACACTTTTTTCTAAACGCTTGCAGATATTGAGCTGAATTTTGGTATGTGAGTGTATCTTAATGAGTAACAGATCAAGTTCTAATTTCGCTTCGCTTCATTGATTTTTGACAGAATTATGGCATTTTGAATATTTTTCATAATCGCTAAATTAAGATCGGGTTCGAACTGCGCTAACTTCCGATTGTCAACAAAAATATGAAGCGAGGAAAAGACGGTGGAGAAATGAGTTAAATTTTCGTCTTAATGTGGATTATTTTATTAGATTTAAGGCATTTACAACTTGAAAATCTTTCAATTTTACCTTGGACATGACTTTTGCTTATTATAAAATGTCATCCTGAAGAAAAAGGGGAACCCGGTAGGGGACATGTACTGCTTATGCAATACTCTCAGAATGCTTGTTATTCTGTTGTTTCTTTTCAACTTTTCTTCTTATTATTCTTACCGATTTTGTGCAGGCGATTTCTCGTAAATGCGCCGATGAATTTTTATGAAACTTTCAGCATTGATGACAAATTATATGAACTTAAGGCGTTTTTTTTTTTTTTTTTAGAAAAATGAAACTTTCAGGTATAATAGACCAAAGTCTACAGATATGTATAAGATATTTCATTTTTATGGGAAGTGCTGCACGTCAGCGATCGCTATGGCCGGAAAATAGGCCTATCGAGAATTTCACAATTTTGACAACTTTTCTACAATATCTTTTTACCTGGAAATATTTTGTAAAATCATATAGGACAAAAGAAGTGTAGAATTTCAAGATCTTTCAAATGATATGTCGAAAAATGGGCTGGCCCCTAAAATAAAGGGCCTAGAGGGGCCGAAATTGTTTTCTTTATATCTCATAAAGTATTGAGAATTTGTAATAGATTAAAGTTTAAAGATTAAAGCAAAGTTGTTCAAAATGTCAAGCTTAATCTATGGGAGTCATCAAAATCCGTCCGGCGTAATCACTTCCGGCCAAACCGGAAGTTGTGAAAAAACGCGTATTTTTACTGTTCGTGACAAGTTTTAGAATAACATGTCTCTGGGAGCATAATAATTAATTTTCTGTCTGTCGTCGTCACTACCGGTAAAACTGGAAGTAGCAAAAATGGCTTTTCTGCATTAGTTAACATAGTTTTAGAGGATTCAAAGCATTTTGGGTGTTATTTCTCATTTTTGTTAAAAAAGAAAGATACTTCCGGTCAAACAGGAAGACCTAACGTTTTGCAACGAGCTTTGCAACGAGCTTTGCTCTAGTTATTATTGGTTTTTTTTTCTTATCGATTTTGTGCACGCGATTTCTCAATAACGGCTCGATTTATATCTATGAAACTTTCAGGACTAATGAGGCATTACATGAACTCGATGATTTTTTTTTCGTTTTGATGACGTCACTTCCGGTTCGGAGTTTTCTATGATTTTGTGATTTTTAGAGGGTCACTTTGTCCGGCAGTTTTCTCAAAAAGCGCTTGACACAGCTGCATGAAATTTTCAGTGATGCTAGAGCAACCTTTGGAGAAAGGTATTAGGTATGTCATAACTACCGGAAGTACGAAGCGCCGACGCTCGATATGGCCCGAAAATAGTCCCTTTGCGAATTTCAAAATTTTCAGCACATTTTCTACGATATCTTTTTACTTGGAAATATTTTGTTAAAGAACAAAAAGAACAAAAGAAGTGTAGAATTTTTTAATACCTTTCAAATGTAACCGGAAGTAGAACTCTTCAGTGTATAAATTACATTACAATGAGGGCCAAAGACCTTTAAGGAGGGAGGAATGTAATGGCTAGGGCCGTGGATATCGGCCTGGATAGCTCAATCGGTAGAGCACCTGACTAGTGATACAGGGGTCCCGGGTTCGATTCCCGGTCCAGCCATACATGTTCTCCTTTCCTGTTACACAAATATTTAAATACCTCTTCAATATCTACTGCACTCTTTGACTTTTTATCAGAAGAATTTAATATTTTCCAGTACGCTTTAGTATTTGTAGTGCGTAATTGCATGATTTTACGGGTAAGGTCAGGCTCATAATTTCTAATACTGTTATCCATGACTTTTTTATAACTTCTACTCATCTCTATACGATTTTGTTTGTTTTCTTCTGATTTACACAAGTTATGCATTCTTTTAGCTAAGTGGAATTTTCTTCTAGCTGTTTTGCATTCTCTATTAAACCAAGGTTTGTTTTGTTTTTTATTTTCTGAGTATTGTCTGGTTGGAAAAATTCCGAAAGTTTCTTTGGCTGATTTAGGAAAAATATTTCAAATATCTTTTGCTACCTTATTGGTATCAGTGTTTGAAATATCATTATTACTCATTTCGATAAGGTTACGCTCAATTGACTTCACCCCTGAAGTATCAATGTTATTACGGAACTCGGCTTCCCTATCGGGGCACCATAATTTTACACCTGGTTGGTTTCACACATGGAGCTATTTTTAGACATTGAACAGGTGGACAAAGAAAAAGACAATGGATTATGTAAATCGGAAAAAAAAACTTCATGTGCTGATATGTACTGATATGTGCCAATACGTACTATAGGCTAGCTACACGTTTGTAGCTGCATCAACATTTCGTTTTACCTTTCCTTTGACCTTTACCTAACTTTTCTCAGGTTAGTGTTTAATTCAGAAACATACCATTCAAGACTGAGTATAATCATGTCCTTCTTATGGTCTATACATACTGATGTAAGCTGTTCAACTGCATCAGTATTTCCTTTTTACTTTGACCTCTCCTTTCACCTTCATCTTACTTTACCTAATTCAGTTAGTATTTAGCTCAATTTTGAAGAAAGCATTTATATTTTTACTCAACTTCATATCCTGATACACACTATTGAGAGCTATCCAAGCCTTAGTGTAGAACAGATGCTCTAACCACTGTGCCATATGGGAGACCTTCAGTTTTGAAGAATCCATTCAAAACATTTTTATCAAACTTTAGTATCCTGAAACATTTTGATCTTGCACTTTCCTGTGACCTTGACCTCACTTGTCTTTAATTTGCATTTTGCTATAAAAGAAACCGTTTGAGATATTTTTATGTAAGCTTATGCATATATGCATTATCTGAAGGGAATTCTTTAATCTATATCAATTTTTAAGATTTCATTTTTTTAGAAACTATTCAAGATATTCTCAGCAAACGTCATACACATACAGATTTGATGTTGCATTATTTACAATGTACTAATAAAACCATGGGGCGGGGCATTCATGTCCTATAAATTTATTTCTAGTTAAATCATTATGTAAATCATAGTTTTGAACCTAATAAATAATTAAATTCTTTCGAATCGATATACGTTCAGAATAAAATTGACAGAACATATCCAGTTTTTTGAACGAGTCAATGTTACTGACAGAGAAACTTTAAATTCTCAACCGTATTTGTACCAGTGAAACATTGCTGACATAATGCATGGTGGGGCATGACCTTGACTCAACTTCAAGGTCATTAAAGATAAGATGTTTTGGGTGCATGTATGGACTAAAAGAATATCTAAAAAACAAACGTAAACTTTTCCAGTCGGTTACACAGATTATGTATTTTTTTATAAAAGAGTTTGTTAATGCTTGTCGCAAGGTCATTTAGAAAGTTCAAGGTCATGCACATGATAGCATTCCTTTACAGTCTTTTTCCTAGTTTCCTTAACAAGCCTTAAGCTTGCTTACTAAATAACTTTAGAATGGTTTGACCTAGACTCAAGGTCCTTTCCGTAGCTATTCGTTGCTTTGCAACGAGCTCGGCTCTAGTTATTTTTATAATTCTTCAAATTTAAATTGTTTATATGCCATTGTTTTCTAGAAAAATAAAAAAAATGTACAAGGTGTACAAAAACATAAACTTCTTTTAAGATTGACCGGAGAAAACTAACAAAACAGCCTTTTGGACACGTTTACCCCCTTTTTTATATATCAATTTTTTTCAATCATTCCTCGCAAAATTTGAAAAAAAGTAAAATTTAAAATGGTGTTATAACTATAGGCGCATAATCAATAAAAATAGATATCAAGTTAGTTTAAATACAAAATTAAAAGCTTTAGGTCCATAAACATGATAAAAGCAATGAAGAATTTTGTGTCTGTGACTGTACTAAATGACATGTCCTATGGACAGAGTGCGAAGTGTCAATTTCCATAAACATGATAAATGATATACATGTATATTAAATGTTTTGTTTGCAGAATAAGACTAAAATAAACTAACATATACTTGCAAAATTATTTTCAGTCATCTATGGTTGCAAAGATATCAATAATTAAAAACAAAATCCGACAATAGGGAGTCGGATAGACTAGTTTTACCACTCCAACATTATGATCGGGATCGACATTTTGACTATTTACAAACAAACACTGACAGGGTGACGAAGCCAGCTGCCAGGTCAGTGCAATTTTGAATTTACATGTAGAAATCTTTTATTCTTAGTAATCCATCAGCCTGTATATTTCTAGGAGGGACAGTGAATTTACAATTGAAACCTCTCAGAGGGCAAGTACTAAAATATTCTATTTGTGTAACATCCCTTGGAAGTTGGAATGCTGGACAACTCGCCCCCAAGACAGGTCGCCCCCAAGACAACTCGCCCCCAATTTATGACAACTCGTCCCCAATTTAGGACAACTCGCCCCTACTCAAGACAACTCGCCCCCAGTTTAAAAAACCAGCGAATATTAAACATAATTTACAGATATTTGATATGAAACTGTTTCTTGAAAATTAAAATAAACAATTGAAAATGTAACAGGAAAGGAGAAAATGTATGGACCGGGAATCGAACCGGGGACCTCTGTATCTCTAGTCAGGTGCTCTACCAACTGAGCTATCCAGGCCGATATTCACGGCCCTAACCATTACATACCTCCCTCCTTAAAGGTCTTTGATCCTCC
This sequence comes from Saccostrea cuccullata, assembly GCF_032062105.1. NCBI lineage: Eukaryota > Metazoa > Mollusca > Bivalvia > Ostreida > Ostreidae > Saccostrea > Saccostrea cuccullata. The sequence goes on along the minus strand of NW_026929212.1, from coordinate 350,032 downwards.
AAAGACCCCAACCCAGGCTCATCCCTGGCAGG